>NW_026860352.1:0-48815 GCF_026571515.1 Ruditapes philippinarum | reverse complement strand
ATCGTCATTTTAACTAATGGCTTTGTGACTCACGAAATCAAAATTAAAAACAGAAAAGATATAGTCCGTGCCAAAATTTGCTAGGCAATGATCATACACCTGTATCGTTCCAGCAATACTTTCAGGGCTTTAATTAAGGAAAATGATTCCTATATCTTTGAAGGTACTCATATTCCAAATTATGAAAATATTCTTTAATTTTATTTCTTTATTATATAGTATTTTTCAATGTTAAAATGATAATATGAGGTCAATACACAATATGGCATGTAAATAGATAGCACATATACCATAGTCTTTCGTTTATTTTGCACACATCAGATACTGGATAGCTGTCACGTGATAAAAATGTAAAACTTAATTCTGATCCTTAGTAAAATGTCGTGTACAGAGGAGTACCTACTACGTTACTTTGAGAATACGCTGATTTCAGGTCTTTGGCAGAAGGGTCGCCTGAGACTTATATCCAATATAGCACTGTGCTATAACAGAGGATCTAGGGTATATCTAAACGATGAAATGTCATTTAATTATACTACTATTGTTTTATTTATAGTTATGAAAATAACATTTAGTACATGTATTTAATGTAATAGAAATAACACGAAGTCTAGCGTGTACACTGTTTTAAATAGTTTTTTTACAATTAGAAAAAACAAAACAAAGTCTCTATTGTAGTCAAGTTGGGTGGGTTTTATTTCCCTCTTTTTATAAGAATACTTTTCTTTGTTATTTTCTTTTCTTTCAACATTACTAAACATGAGATATAATCAAGGAAAATATTTTTTAAAATGATCTGTATAATGATTATACAGACACAACAATGTAAATATAAGTTAAAATGTAGTATCGCGTGATCATTTAACGTCCTTTAAAATATTTTTGAAATACGGATTATGTCAATCATAAAGAAAAAAAATATAACAGTTTTTTCGTCCAATTTTCATTCGAAATATTAACGCAATATAAGGCCTAACACACGAAAAAGCATGTTGGTTTGAAACGATGGCCAACTCGTAATCTTAAGTCGGCGAAAATAAAATAAATGAGACATACAATGTCTTTTATGGCTATATGACGTTGTATATGTGTCTATGTTTAATTTGCATATATAAGATTGCGTATCATAAAAAATAATTACCATTGTTTGCAGACGTGTGCATTAAATTTATTTACTCGGTAAGATAAGACAGTAGAAACAACTTTCTATTGTGATATTTTGTAAATATTCTTTTTACGGTCAAATAAACAAGAGCTGGGTATAGTTTGTAATGATAGATATAGGCGATGATTCGCTACAAAGATCTGATTTATTTTTCCCAAATTATTCTACATAATTTGAGCTTATTACAAGATGAATGAATGTTTCTAACTTAGAAATAATATACTTATAAATAACTACAAAGGAATTTCATATGATCAACTCCCTTTCATTGTGCCAAGTTGAAGATAAAACTTAATTTTGCATACAAATGTAGAAAATGAAAATAAATTCGTTGCATTGTTCAAATGGCGGCAGAGTAAGTGCTTGTGATTTGTCAAATTAGATCTTCAAACAATAACAATATATCGGCTATTTCCGCCTGTTTCTAGAAAAGCTCAAATTAGAAATAATTGGCATTAAAGGAGAAGCAAAATTTTGATACACTGTTTACACCGTCACATAATAGTGCAAACTACAACTAAGTTCTTACATAAAATACTAACGTTACTTACCTCATTAACTTTGTAACAATCATAAACTAAATTCATTTCAATAAGCTATATCCTCATAATTCATGCTTTCGTCATGGTTTCATATTCAACAGGATCACAATAATAGTACATATAATATTGAATAACTCGAATCAAAATACACAATAAATTGGTGTACTATAAAACATGACATGATAAAGGTATATTATATTTAGATCATTTGTTTGATTATAGGAAAAAGACCTTTACAAAGTTGATGTTCTTTAAATTATGGTATTGAAAATGCTGAGTTTTTAAAATATTACATGCTTGTGAATGATATACCAAAACGAGATCTTGATAAACTGAATTCTAAAAGAAATTATAACGAAGTACAAGATTCTTTTCTCTTATCTATTAAAATCTATTTCTCATATAATTTAGAAACAGTGTTTTTTAGAGCCGAAAAAAACAATAATAAAAGTACTTAAGTTAATTATATAATCATACTTATGAAATAGTTCATCTTTAGAACGAACTACCTTAAAAGTGGACCAAAGTTTGATATAACTAAAAACTTTTGGCAGTTAAGAAAGCAAATTGAAGTAACTTGTTTAAAACAAAACAAGCAAAAAAAAACAACAACAAAAACCAAACAAACAAAGAAACAAACAAAACAAAAAAAAAAGAAAAAAAAAGAAGAAAAAAGAAAACACGAAAACCATATACTAAAATGAACCTAAATATGGTAACATTTATGCTAAAAACAACTTTATTGGTAAGACTTACATGTACTTCAAGTTGGTTAAATTTATATCCTTAAAAAGTATCTCATGTTGTTAACACTCATATGGTTAAAAATACTTCAAGTTGTGAACTCTCATATACTTATTAGTAATTCCTTATTTTGGTAGGTAATATATATTTAATATCATTTATACGTATACTTAAAAATACTTCCCTTCTGTAAAAAACATTACTTTAACTTGGTAATGCTCATAGATAATTTTGATGCGTATATAATGACCACAAAGACCATATGCATTTTATTACTCGGGTAGAACTTTCCGTTAAAAACAAAGAACAAATTTAAAATTATGTCAAGATTAACCGATTTCCCAAACGTCTTAGAATAGCTCATCTTAAGAAAAAAAAAATAACTCGGTAGAACAATAATCAAGATTACAAAAAATGTACATCTATTACAAATTTCTGAAATAATTAAATATATAAACTATGTACATGTACCAAAACAAAGTGTGCACTTGAGTACAGAGAAAGAAATTCGAATACCTATATAAGCAAAATGTTGGCATATTTGGTATCAAAACTTTCAAAATAAGAAAAGGTACACCAGTGGCGTACCTCCCGATATGAAAATGCGCACGGTCATATAAATATAATACAATTAAAAAACATCAAAAATGAAAGCAATAATTTTGGCACAGATCGATCAACATATTCGAGTTGCTTATTAATTCTATAAGTATGCTTAGGATGTTACCTAATTCGAATATGTGTTACCTATTCTCATAATGTGTATAACAATGAACCAAATGTTATGAGAGAAGGGAATAACCACATATCAGGAAACTAATTTAATTTCTGGGTATAACAACGGGACGACATTTAAGAGAAAATTATTATATCGTTGTTTTACTATGGAATCCAATTAATCGATTGTTTAAGGAGGTATGTTTTGAATTATCTAAGATTTCAATCTATGCCACCATATGCGGATTCTATTAAGGATGAAACTTTTAAACACAGAAAACAAAATGTTCGGCCTTTCTACAAAGCAAATAGGTGACGTACGCAATGTAAAAATATGATATAAACAACAGATTTTGAAATATGATCTTTTTTCAGATTGAGTTATGCTTTGACTAATCAATGTCATAATTTTAACAAACCTCGTCAAAACCCCAAAAATAAGAAGGAAATATTTATTTATCTTTCCATAAGAATCAAAATCAGTGAAACCTAACATTTATTTTCATTTTTTACATTTGTATGCAAAATTAAGTTTTATCTTTAGTAAAAAACATTACTTCAACTTGGTAATGCTCATATACTAAAATGTATTGTTCTCCCCCCGCGTCCTAGACCATTCCTGTGTAATCAGGAAATGTTGTTCTTTACACACTGAACGCCACCAAATACTGTTTCCACTATTAAAGTGAAAGTGGAAGTGCTGCTTTTTTGAATTTGGATAGAAATTGTTACTCTAATAAATATTTTCATTTCAAATAATTTTCCATCAATGATAGGAAAATCCAAAGCTGGGCGCTTGTGTTGAAAAAGACTTCTTTATTGTATCCAATATTTACCAGTTAACCTGATAATTTCATGTTTTGACAAGTGAAGGTCGTCTACTGAAACTGTTGTGACGTCACATTCTGTTGAAAAAATATATTGAAGCCAAAAACGGCCATCAATTAACATACCACGGTACCATTATGCTCTTCGTTAAAGCTCCCATTCAAAACATGGCTGACTTACCACAGATGTTTCTAATTTGAATCATTGAGTTACTCCATGTATGACATGTGTTTTTTAAAGTCAATTTGCGACAGTTAAAAGTAACTTAATAAAATAGTAAATACACGTTCTTTTTATTTGTACAATTTGCTGGAAATAATAAGAACAATGTAACCATAGGGCACCAACCTACTTCAAGTTGGTAACACTCAATATACTTAAACGAACTTCACATTGCTAAGGCTTATGTACTAAATAATTCTTCATGTTTGTAACACTTGTATGAATATAAGATACAATGCATTAAGCAGATAGAAAACATATTTGTGTAGTCATATTGCTGAATTGACCTTGGGTGCCGCTCAGGCCGGTGCTGGGGGGGGGGCGTGGGGGATGTTGCACGTATTCATTGTCCCTCATGTACGGACTCAGTCGGACCGGGTCTGCGATTCTCTTGTGGTTTTGTTGTGGTTGATGCTTCCGGGAGATCGCTTTGTTTCCAGAGTTTTATGTATTGTAAGCAAATTTTGTCTTACATTTAAAAAACAACAACAACAACAAAAAGCATTTTATTAAAATAAACTTTATTCAAGTTGTGCCTTCATTTTCATGAAAAGAAAATATGACAAAAAAGGAAATATAACCACACATGGAGGAAAAACTGGTACGATATCAAAGATGGTGATAGCTTCAAAATGCTCGTTTTGATAACTTATGTTATCTATTTTTTTAATAAACTTAAATGCGGTAATTCAAGAAAAGATTGTGTTTCTATTAAGTATTCTTACAAATATTTGTTTTGCTTATACTTTTACAATTTATTCAATATAAAGGTATGGTCCTAAAGGACTGTTCAAGCAAGCACTGTGATTCTTAACACTCTTTAAACACCACGCTAAAATGCAGGTATATCCATAAAGTCAATGCAAGTATACACATGTTTAGTATTGAGAATATATTAAACAAAAGATAAAGGCAAAACACTATCTCTGGAGTAAACTAAATATAACAAAAATTCGGACTATGAATATAGTATCATCAAGGGATATTCCCCTCATCATACACTAAAATAAGAAACATTATTCTTAACTATTTACTTATTATTATAGAAATATATAGATATATAGATATTGTTTTTGCGGGTTTCTTCACTCACTCGACGCTTGCATTTGGCAATATATAAAGTGCATGTTTTACTTCGCCCCACCAACCCCATCCCTTCTTACAACAATCTTTTTTATCAAATATTTTCATACACACTCTTGCTCAATAATAAATTTAAACACTATTTTTCACATGACACACAAGAATCGTCTCTTGAAATATAAAAGTTTCAAAAGTTGCTTAATTCAGTGTATGTTTCTTTTTTTACTGAGCATTAATTGTAACCAAATATTTTACAGATTACAAAACAGTTACTATATTCTGTTTGTAATATTTTTGTTATAACGTATTCAAATCTGTTTTAGTTTCGTTTACGTCATTTTGATACAGCAACTAATACTAACGATAATCTGATAAATCCCTTATACAAGAACATAACAGATACAGAAAAAAAATACTGATATGTAATATGTACTATTAAATATAAAGCGTTATTCCAATGCATTTTTTGTTGTTTCTTGCTATAGTAGATTTGAAAATAATTGATTTACTTTTACCATAAGACGACTATTAATAAAGTTGTAAATAAAAATGAAATAGAAAAAATATTTTTGTCCCTGCTTTAACAAGGATATTCTTTTTGATATACTTAAATTCAAAGAGAGTTATTCCATAAAAATGATTGTACATTGCAAATAAAGAATGCGTATACTCTTTTACAGGGATTTAAAAATGAGGTCAGAGCCAACGTACATATTTTTACAATACTCTTAATCTCTGATGTCCTCTCAAATTCCCATTTTATTTACTTCGATACATTTCGTTTTTCCTAAAATTAAAAAGCAGGCATCATGTCACAACCTAATTTTTAACTATATTAAAACAGAAAGGTTATGGACCCACATATCGAGATGACAACTTTAACGAACCTAAAATACCAAAAACTTAACGATTAGCACTCAAAAATGTTTAGTTATAAATTTTATTTATCAAAGCAATAATTTCTTTATCTTGATTTTTAATGAACAGTTTGTGTTCATTTTGCAGTAATTTCAATGATTAAATACAAAATAGGATTTATTTTTGTTATTTAAATGTACAAAGAGACCATCATAATTAGCCACCACATTCTGCGCAGTAATTTATTTACTACTGAGGTGTTATATGATATCTTTTTACATGTACAACACACATGACTGTTCCTTATACGAATTTATACGAATGACGTTATATCAGTAATTCAAGTAGTTAAATTGAAAGCAAAACACGAAATATGTTTTTGTTAAATTATCAAAAGAAATACCATTCCGATTCAGCTGTTTTGAATATGTTATACACAATCTTAAATTGCACAATCAACCAACTATCTTTTAAGAGGAAGTTAAATGCTTAAATAACTTTTTAAAAAACCCACATATGATAAAAATACAAATTCTCTCTGATAATTCTATAAATAATTCCAAAATATCCAAAAACAAATGTCTGTCTTTATTAATAAGTCTGTGATTTTCTTCGACAAAGTCTGTGATTTTCTTTGACAGAAAGTATACATTTTTTTAAGATGTCGTTTCTTAGAGTTACCACATCAATTTAATATATATAATTATATCATGAAAATTCATATCAATTTCATCGTCATAAGTGGCAATACAAAAATACCAAGAGAAATTTTCTTAAACCTTAACAACATTACATCGGGGTACTCAGAGCGGTTTATTCACATTGAGATATTTGAATTGTCAGGTAAATGAGGTAACCCAAAAAGAAATCAATACAAGCATATTTTAGTAACTAGCCGCCATTTTAACGTCACGATAATTTATAAAGTTTGAATTTTCTGTAAATAACTTTTTAATTAGGAAATAATAGGGAGGAAGACACAAATGATTTGTGTAGGGTTTGTTATACAATAGCTTCTGATATACCATGCTCAAATTTTATATTTGAAAATATTAATAATTGCTACCCAGTCTCTATGTAAGTATAAAATAAACATGTTTTATTTTCACACAAAGTAATATGTTGTGTTTAAAATTTTATACACTTTAGGTGGTTACAATATGAACATATAGTGTCATTTAAAAAACTGGCAGTTTTTTTTTAAGAAACGACCAATTTTACTTTGTACAGTTTCCAATACATAATTTATTCATTTTGTTATTCAAATTGGACACATTCTGTAAGAATTACATAGATTGGAATAAATTTTGTGATAAAAACATTTTACGAAAGGATGCGCATAGTATATTTTTTAAAGATATTCAGATTTTAAAGATGGTTTTACAGGTAAGATATGATATATTTTACGCATTAAATCACATGACATGATAGTGTTTTATATTATATTCATATACTTTCAAAATATCTAATGTGTACATTCTTAAAACTATTTCAATTGCCTGGTTAGGAATGCACAGTGAAAATTTAATTTCATCAAGTTTTTAGCTTACCTGTCACAAAGTGACAGGGTGAGCTTTTGTGATCGCTTTTCGTCCGGCGTCTGTCCGTCGTCCGTCCGTCCGTCGTCCGTAAAATTTTACTTTAAATGACGTCTCCTCATTAACCACTCAGCCAATTTCATCCAAAAGAATTTAATTCCATGCAGAACTCTGGTTGCCATGGCAACCAAAAGAAAAAACTAAAAATATCTTCTTCTAAAAAACCCAAAGAGCTAGAGCTTAGATTTTTTTGCATGAAACATCTTCTGGTGAGTGTCTATCAAGTTTGTTCAAATAAAAGCCCTTGGGTCAAAATTGGCCCCGCCCCAGGGGTCATTGATTTTCCCTTTATGCATATAGTAAAAACTTAAAAAATCTTCTTTTAAAGAACCAAAAGAGCTAGAGCTTAGATATTTAGCATGAAACATCTTCTAATAGGTGTCTACCAAGTTTGTTATATTAAAAGCCCTGGGGTCAAAATTGGCCCCGCCCCAGGGGGTCATTGATTTTCCCTATATGCATATAGTAAAAACTTAAAAAATCTTCTTTTAATGAACCAAAAGAGCTAGAGCTAAGATATTTAGCATGAAACATGCCCTGGGTCAAAATTGGCCCCTCCCCAGGGGGTCATTGATTTTCCCTATATGCATATAGTAAAAACTTAAAAAATCTTCTTTTAATGAACCAAAAGAGCTAGAGCTAAGATATTTAGCATGAAACATGTTCTAATGAATGTCTACCACGTTTGTTCAAATAAAAACCCTTGGGTCAAAATTGGCCCGCCCCAGGGGGGTCATTGATTTTCCCAATATGCATATAGTAAAAACTTAAAAATCCTTCTTTAAAAGAACCAAAAGAGCTAGAGCTAAGATATTTAGCATTGAACATCTTCTAATGGGTGTCTACCAAGTTTGTTCAAATAACTAGAGTTTAGATATTAAACACGAAGCATCTTCTAGTGAGTGTCTTCAAAGTTTGTTCAAATAAAAGCCCTGGAGTCAAAATTGGCCCCGCCCCAGGGGACATTAATTTTCCTTATATGAGTATAGCAAAAACTTAAAAGTCTTCTTTGAAAAAACCCGAATAGCTAGAGTTTAGATATTAAACATGAAACATTTTCTAGTAAGTGTCTACAAATATTGTTCAAATAAAAGCCCTGGGGTCAAAACTGGCTCTGCCCCAGGTGTGTCATTGTTTTTAACTATATGTGTAAAGAAAAAACTTAAAAAGCTTCTTTTAAAATCCCAACAAGCTAGACCTTAGATGTTTAGCTAACATCTTCTAATGGGTGTCTACCAAGTTTGTTCAAATAAAAGCCCCGGGGTTTTAACTGGCCCCGCTCCGGGGGCCTATGTACAGGTGAGCGACTTCAGGGCCATCATGGCCCTCTTGTTAATGTTATCGGGTTACTTGTTTTTTTTCTTTGTCACTGGCACTTTACTAGGTCAGGCATGAGGAGCGGAGCGTGATTTCATTTTGAAAAATGTATGAGTGTATACATCTATTCAGTACACAATACTCTTTAAGTATTTAGCGCTTTTATTATAAACTCTTTGAAATTTATTTCTAAATTTAAAAATACGGTGATGGTATTTGTATGATATCAATTACGTCTTTATACGTATAACACTTGCACATCATACGATTCCCTTTTTCTTGGGTAACCTCAAACTTAAAGCTAAGTAATAGAAAGAGCATCAAAACACGAGGCTATCTGATTTGCGTAGCCCCCAAGTATTAATCAGATTGCCGAGAGTTTTGATGTTCTTTCTCTTTGTATCATAATCAAACATAAAAACACTGCAATTATGATGCCTAAACCTTTTAGAGCAACCTCATAGCCACAAGGGTATTAGTACATATGATGAAACATGGCATATAGAAAAAAACATGCACTGCTGCGTAATGAATACAATGACAAAGGTTATGTCCCTTTTGAGCAATAACGTGTTCATGCAGCCACAATGAAATATAAGACATTTAATGAAATAAAATGATGGAGATTTCCCGGCCAGTTAAATATACAGGGAAGTACTGAATATAAGAAAAAAAATCATTGGTCATTTTAAAATTACAAAATGAAATCTGGGAATCTCATTGGATATTATTAATAAAAAAAAGTAAAGGATAGTTCTTGTTATTCTAAGATGGTAGTTCTAATCTAATAAGTTAAGGATAGTTCTTGCCGTTTTAAAATAAAAATTATTAAGGATATTTCTAGATGAAATGTACAGGTTACTTCTGTATCTTTCTAGTTAAAATGCTCGGATATTTGAGTTCTATTTCTTTATACTTTCAGCCCACAAAATGTTTTACACTTCATTCAGATCTCATTACATTTTACAGTGAATAGTTCATGTTACGCTATAACTTGCCGAGGTTATTTTACACAGGATCTTAGTTCTAAATTTTGTCCTAAGAAACGAGAATAATATCAGAACAGGTGCCCTAAGATTATAATGCTCAATATGTGTCTATAGATATGGTCTGAGAGAAACAAAATAGAGATAATCGACCTTATTGTTGAGATGTCTGACTAGAATGTGGACAATTTGCATATTTCAAGGGTAGATAATTCTCTATAAGCAATGTTTCATTTTATCTGCATTTCATGTAGTTCACTTCCATTTGAGCGATTTTGCAAAATATCAAAAATTGGTAACAACTAGTTTGTTTTTTCTCCTTGTTTACTTCAAGTGACATTATGCCCATCCAAGAGTATAAAAAGAGTAAACAGGTGACATGAAATAAGTTCAAATTTTGCGATAATTTCTTTCAATTTTATAATTTTCTTCGCACAGGAAAGTTCTGTAGTTATCCATAGAAATGCACCTGTAACGTTCATTTCTTTAAATGAATGTAGCTGTTTATTTATAAATATTCCATGTAGATATTATCCTAAACATTTTCATGTAAACTGTAGGTTGGTCACTCACTATTATAAAAGTCATTTTTTTAAAATGCATAGTCATTTCTGCTTAACTTGACAATGAAAAAATTAACATAATGTCACGGTGAAACTATACACAGTTTTTTTTTAAAAAAATGGGCTATTTTTAAAATGCTTTAAGTCTCCCTATATGGTTTTAATATATTTTATTTACATTTACAAGTATTTTCGTTTTACATCACTATATATATGGACTGGACAACAAGCATAACACAAATTTGTTCTTTTCCAAGATGGAGTTTTATCTTTATTGATTCCTTTTATATGATTATGTGAATGTTTTGATTAAATTAACAAAATTTCGATTGGTTTTATTCGGTTTTGACTTTTGATTCTTTTATAGACGATAAAAAATAATAATGATAATATTAACAGTTGTGTCACACTGTTTGCAATGGAAATAAGATGTATTCCTATTTAAACTTAATAAGTGTTTTATTACATTATATGTAATTTTATATTGACTGTTACCTAGGATTGAACAAATGTAATTGTTCGAAAATAAAAAAAGAAATTGTGAGACTTACGTATAGGTAATCTGATCTTTGTTTGATCTCAGATCTTTTTGCATTACATCTATTATTATATAACCTTAAATACGTATATCGGTGTATTGCCGTAAAATGTCTACTTGATATATTTGAAGATTGAAAAAAACTTTTAAAGAAAATATTTCGAAACGTTTTGGGAATGGTAAAATCAATAATTATTTGAAACAGTTTTTAGATCAATAATAAATATAAGTTATACATAGCCTTCACTGAAAAAAAAACCCTCAATAATATCGATTAGTGGAAAACTTTTATTATTTTTATTCCATTTATGTTGGCAAATTGAAATTCATTTATTCTCTTGCGTACAAAACAGGAAGTTTTATATGTATGGTTTGACAAATTCATTGTGTAACGCGTAAATTTTGAAAACAATTTCAGTCATTAAATTATAGAAGGAAAATCAGCCGCCCTGGTCGGAAAACTCAGACATGTTTTATGTTCCTTAGATGTATGTCTTTGTTGTTTCATACTATTCTGGTGACACTTTTGTCTCCCTTCAAGTTGTTTTTCTCGTCTTGTGTGTGTGTGTTGAGTTTATTTACCCTCGCCACCGGTTTAAAACCATATGGGCGAGCATATGCTTCATTTATTAAAGGGAAAACACTTTATTTAAGTTAATATCTGCATATGTGACTAGTGAGTACAATATTTCCTGCCCCTACAATGCAAAATAATTGCACTGAGTGGGACTGGAAAACGGTGGGATTACATCCCACACTAAGATTAAAAAGCTGTATTTAAAATCTAAGCTTAAATTAAAAAGGGGGGAAGACGCTTATACGCGGACGTCTTCTATATAGGAACAAAAAAAAACCCCTAATAATTATGTTTAATGATAGCTTCATTTATTGCAAATCATATTTATAATGTTAAAACAAATATTAAAAGGGGGGAAGACGCTTATACGCGTACGCCTTCTATAACAGACCAACACAGTTAGATTTGTAGATCTTAGTTTTTTATAAACTTTATTTAGCACATGAGAAGGTTTATAAGTATAAACCTTAGCAACACGCCTGAGAACATAGTTTTTTACAATTGGCCATCATTTAATACATTTACTTTTCGTAGGGAGAACAATGCAGAAACGATTTTGACAGATAGCGCCGAACCACGTTTAGTAGGTAAATTTTGATTGGCCGAAAAATGTTGTGATTTGTATGGCTAATTAAAAAGAGATGATAAGAAATGATTGGTTGATAGTAAACTGATTTCATTGGCGCATTTACTATCCGATTTTGGAGCTTAGCTTGAAGAATTTTGTGATCTAAACCACGTGGTCTCTGTATTGACATTTCTGCACTGTCTCCCATATAATGCTAAAAATAGTAACAACGGTGCCTGTTGAGACCAACCACGACACCGCTGTTTAATTATTTAAAAACAAGGAGGGGGATGGTACTGATATAGTTGGAACATGATCTTATAAGAATAACAATGATATTCAGTAATTATATTGTTATTCTAGACTCTCTATAGACCTATACAAAAAGAATATAGAGAGATAGAAAATTTATACCCTGAAATGGCTATTAATAAATTGCTTGGTTACCTACAATGTGATGAGTACTGCTTTTTAGAGAAGAAAAAAGCTGCCTCATACTTGTTCTACTCAATGAATTAACGTATGCTCCATTTTTGTCATTGAGTAGATCACAGTATAAACTGTTTTATATAATATTTATTTATATGGGTACAATCTGATATGGAGTCTTTGCTGACATTAAGGTTGTCTTTAAGAAAAAAAGAACAGCATTATAATCCATAAGGACTGGTTATGCTAGTTTTGAAATAGAATAAGACATCCTTAATGTGATGAAGTCCTCTTACTAACAAATAAAAGAGGATTTCATACTTGATTGAGCCCTATATAGCCTTTGCTCCATATTATTGGATAGGGCTCAATTTTAACATATAGTATGTTATAGATTGTACCCTATATAAGAATGAATAAAAATTAAGAAGATATATTATGCATTATATATTTACAAACAGACCAGCCGTTTATTATTTACAAGGGATAAAAATATAGATAGGGGGAATAAAATGGAGTCTTTATGTGACATTGTAGGTATCATGTAGCCACAACCCAATTTTGATTGATCATGTACCAGGGACAATAAAAATAAGTGATAGTGTACAGTCAGTATTTAAGAAATATGTACTAAAATATATTAAAAATGTAAATAAATAAGCAATATATAGTTGTCTCACCGTTTAACGGCCACTTTTTAGGACCACTTTTAAAATTTAATTACATGTAATAAAAGAAACAATAGATTATTTACAATAAAAAGTGTCTGACCTGTACACTATTACAACTTTTTAAAAAATTTATAATTTAATGGAGCTCATAAATATTATCACAAGAATAGAACAAACTGAAACAATAAAGTAATGATGGCAACACCCATTGGCAGGTAATTGGAAAATTTTTACACCTATATGAATATACCATATTTTACATTAATAAAGCTGGCTCTCTTGGAGCCAAATGATAATTAGATGAAATAGAACAATACCAATTAAAGTTGTTCATGGAGGAAATATGCACCCAAGGAAGGACAATCCACAAATTACCTTAAAATAGCATCATTAGAATAGGTATTAAACTAATACCAAATTACCAATATATCTATGTGTATTTCTACTATATGGAAGTTTTATATGTATGGTTTGACAAATTCATTGTGTAACGCGTAAATTTTGAAAACAATTTCAGTCATTAAATTATAGAAGGAAAATCAGCCGCCCTGGTTGGAAAACTCAGACATGTTTTATGTTCCTTAGATGTATGTCTTTGTTGTTTCATACTATTCTGGTGACACTTTTGTCTCCCTTCAAGTTGTTTTTCTCGTCTTACGTGATTCCTCTAGTTATATATGACGCGCGACGCGAGAAAACTGGTCTTAGTGACACGACAATAAATGTGCGATTTCAATGACGTCACTTTTGTTGCGTATTACACATGTAAATAAGGAAATACTTTTTATCGTGTGCTATTGAGTTTTTTTTTAAAGTGTATTGACTTTGGAATTCAGAGTAAAAATTAAAAGATGGAGGAGGAATTAGAAGTAGAAAAAATCTAAGTGTCTATAATGTATAATTGATGAAAACCAACAACAAAAACATATTACTGTATGCATAAATTTTAAATTATATTCAGAGCTTAGCATTGATAAAATTTTATTGTTGGTATGTAAACAGTACAGAATCTACAGTATACTTACATTATACAATATACAAAGAATAATATCCGAGCGGTGCCTTTATAGATCTATAGAATAAATTTAGAACAACGTTGTTTTGATTTTAACTTTAGTATTGTATTGAGCGTATGTTTTCATAATTCATATAGATCTATTATCGGCAGATTGATTTAAAAATAAACTAATCAGTTGCTAGTTAGATTAATACTCATAATTCATTTTAAAAATTGTTGCAAGAAAATAGGAAAGTAATATGTCCAAATATGCTGTCATCATGGAATAAATTTTTTTTTAATTAAAACATTGATTAATAAAATTAACTGTTTAGTGTATAGCTCAGTGTATAATGCAGACGAATCGAGTTCAAATCCCAACTGAAGCTTATTTTTTACTCATTTTTTTCCTTTTCTTTTTTTTCTTTAATATGATCTTAAATCCCTTTACTCGGATCAATTTGGAAGGACTCCTATCAAGTCTCAAACCACAGAATTTTGAAGAGATAATACCGACTCAGATTAATATTCTGATGAAGGAGAATGCGCTAAAGAATGCGCTGACGAGGCCGAACTCGTATCTACAAGAACAAGAGACTTCACCGCCGCGAATAGTCAGTCTGGTCATGATGGAACGGATATCTTTTTGTAATTTTATAGGAACGTGATCTATATAATGAGTGCATACGGCGTACTAGTAGCGTTGCCACACGTGACTCGAAGGAAAAGTTTGTCCATCTTACGTTTGACTTTAGTCATAAGGTCAGTTTGCCTCATTTTTCTCGCCAGATGGGTCCATTTTACTTTTTAACCCTACGTAAAATACAAATATTCGTAGTAAGACTGGATGGCATGCCTCACCAACTCAACTTCCTGATTGACGAAGATCAAACCATAGGTCCAGATGGTAAAGAGACATACGGACCAGACACTGTGCTGTCGCTTGTAGACTGGACATAGCAGAATCACGCTAATCAGACTCCAGCCATGTCGATACACTCGGATAATTGTCCTGGTTATTTCTGATTTTGTCCCTCCCCTTCCTCGTACTTCAAGTCTGCTTCCCCTGCACCATTTTACTTTGTTGGCCTATTAATCAATTAATTGTATTTGATTTCCTTGTCGGTAATTTTTGTTGCATTTTATGTATTATCAAAGTTATTATCTTGTCCGTGCTATGCCTTGTGTCCTGTCCGTGCTATGCATTGTGCCATGTCCGTGCTATGCCTTGTGTCCTGTCAGTGTTATGCCTTGTGTCATGTTCGTGCTCTGCCTTGTGCCCTGTCCGTGCTCTGCCTTGTCCCCTGTCCGTGCTCTGCCTTGTGCCCTGTCCTTGCTCTGCCTTGTGCCCTGTCCGTGTTATGCAATGTGTCCTGTCCGTGCTAAGCCTTGTGTCCTGTCCGTGCTCTGCCTTGTGCCTTGTCCGTGCTCTGCCTTGTGCCCTGTCCGTGCTCTGCCTTATGCCTTGTACTTGCTCTGCCCTGTGCCCTTTCCGTGCTCTGCCTTGTGCCCTGTCCTGTTTTTGTTCCGGGTGCTCCTAATCTCCTTGCCGCTGGTCATTGTTGCTGGGTCGTGTTGGGCTGCGTTCATTGAACGACGCCTTTCCTCGTTGATCTTGTTTATCATATTTTATGTACATGTTTAGACATCATAAATAATATTTAACTTGGTGACTTTTATTTGACAACTCGCCTACACTATTTACAGTTCGATTTAATTACGACAGAACATGCATCTTCTGAAATAGTATGCATACATGTAAATGCATACGAATACCAGCTACCCGGAAAATGTATAGATCAACAAAATAATTAAAAGTTCATACATTGAAAAGAACAGAAAATGTTTGAAAATGAATTAATTTTACTAAAATCGTATTACAAAACAGCCTAACTTTATATTATTAAATCAATAGTTTTGATTATTTAAATACAAAGTAATGAATGATTAGGTATATAAGCAATGGTTATTTTTAGATGATATGAGTTACTTTTTTTCTGTAGAAAAATACAAATAATGTTAAATGACCCTGGACCGCAAACTGCGACACTTTACCAATTTCTCTTAAATTCGACATGCTCCGATAAGTCAAATATCGGTCGATTTAATATATGAAAAGATAATTAAAAAAATAAATACAAGATCATGAAACTGCACAATAATATGTAGTTTCGTTCAGATGTGTTCCTGTTTTATTTAGAAATTAAAAAAAATAGTATTGTGTTAAACTCACATCTCAATTGTGAGTTCGTCAAACTCGTTTTATTATTGGTTATTTATTATCCACCAGTGGTGGATAAACACGAAATATTTTGGATATTTCTGTCAATGGTGCTTACAATTTTTATCAGCCATTGAGGACAAATGTCGAAACATTTGTTTTATGATACTTGATGGTACCAAACAACATCAGTGACTTCAGGCCTTTGAAATTACAAACGGAAAAACGTTTTGACTGACATAAGATCGACCTTTTAATCATAAGATACACAGTCTAATATATCCTTTATTTCTTTATTAGACTTATATTTCAGCAATAAGATAAATATGTCTTATTTTTTCAGAACTTTTGGTGATGGAGAATGTATATCGCTTTCAATGCAAATTGATAAATTCTAATTCATCATGTGTGAAATGTCTGAAGAGAGAACATATTACATTAGAACTAGTCTTATGTACACAGACCTGACAAGAGAAGTATTATTTAAAGTGTTCAAATACTTGATAAAAAGTGAAGACATCACAGGCTTTCTCTCATCTCTAGAGCAGCAAAATATATTGAAGGAACTATTTAAAAAAAATGTCATAAACAGGTATGACTATGATCTGGTTTCTGGTCAAGTTTTAAATCTAGAGAGATTAGATATTTCTCTTTTGATAAGACTTATACTAAATTTGTGTAAAGATAATATACCAAAACCACAGCGCGGTTGGAAAACTAAACCACAACCGAAAGACGAAAGTCTTTGTGCTGATCTTCTTCGATTGAGAGATGTCAGAAACAAGATTATTGGTCATCGAGCGGATGCTAAATTGTCGGAGGCAGAGTATGAAAAGACGTGGGTAAAAATCAAAGCTATTTTGTTGAGAGTGGTTGAACTTGTTGACTCGACGTCTAGAGAAAACTGTGAACGAAGAATAAATGAATACAGACGACTAAATGTAGATACAGAGAATGCTGAAGTTAAGAGGTTACTGGATGAGTTGCTTAAATACAAAGAAGAATTTGATCACCTTCAAGAAAAGGTCATTGCTTTCAAATTACGTTTAATTTCAGCAGTTACATATGTCTATCTCAAATATTCCAGTATTAAACATATTAATACGTTACAGTCAAATTTATTTTATTCCAATATTAGCACTATTTAATTTCTACATATTTGTATGTAAGTCTAATATTGGGAGATAAATTTACACATTTCAACTTATAGTCATATTTTCATACTTGTTACTATAATTTCAGATAGGCCTGCTAGCAACCGTTACACAGGTTAAACTGACTAAACCATGCACAATATCTTCAATCCGATAAATGTAGTTATGTGCTTAAGTACCTTCTATTTCAGGTTGAAGAATTGAGTAGAACATCAAATGGTTAGTATTTACAATTGTATTGTTGTGTTCAACATATTACTATTTTCTTGGTGTTGAAAAATATAATATTGACAAGTACCATTTCTTTATTCATGTACTTATAACTTTAAGTGTCTTTAATTTTCTTCAATATTATTGGCTAATCTCTCTCTCCCTCTCTCTCCCTCTCTCCCTCTCTCTCTCTCTCTCTCTCTCTCTTTCTTTCTTTCTCAAGGAAATGATTAAGATTGATTAACATGTTATTGTAGAGTTTCAGGTATATTTCCAAATAACACCCGAGAGATTTGTACGTTACATAAAACTTTTGTTCGATGGAGGGCGTATCGTGTTATGTGGAATACTGGAGAAGAAGTTGGGTGACAAAGACCTATCGGAATTTCTTGAAAAAAAGAAGGAAACGCTGATCAGAAATATTGAAGAGAAATTTTCCAGTTGCCTATACCCACGAAAGTCTTGTTCAGATTATAACAACTGGGATGTTTTTCTTCTGGCATCAGTTTTGCTGCTCACGTTTGATGATGAACTAAGTCAAAACGAGATCATGTATATCGGGCGCATAAGAAGTGCAAGGGTAAATTATGCTTCACTTGCCTTGCAGTCTCTAGATACAGATGCCTTTCTGACCAGTTGGACTGATCTTATCAATTGCCTAAACCATCTTTCAATCAACATTGCCGAGGACGACAAACAACAAGTTGAACATCTTATTGAGCGTTATAAGAAAAAAGGCGAAGAAGGATGTGACGTTGAGGAGTATTTAAAACGGTTAAGCGAATCTGGTGTTGAAGTGAGAACTTTAAACGATGTCTACAACGGTACATTTATTTATTTCTAAGAATGCATATATTGCTAGGCAACCATAGATATTTTAATAAGTATTTCAAGAATAACAGCAAACACTTTTATCTGCAATGTTTCTAAAACATTCATTTTATTCATGAGTGATAAATGTACAACGTTTTGTGAACAATACACAAAAGTATATAATTACTATCTTTTTTTTTTCATAGAAACAATTACGGAATTGAAAGATATACTAAACCAGTTGAGCCAAAACCATATCAAGTTTAAAGAAGAACATGGTGAGTATATAAAAGATAAAGTGAAATAAGACATTCAATAAGAATTTAACAATGTCTGTAATTTTTATACATAATACGATTTTTCAGTAATAGTGTTTTTCAACACACATGTACATACATGTATAAAATCGCAGTTCAGTTTTTCTTCTGCTTCCTTTTAGTTTTGGAGTTTAAACTGCTAACAACATGTGAAAATGAAGAAATAAAGAAAAAAGCAGAGGACTTACTCGAACTCAACCTGCAAGCTTCCATACAAAATTTAGATCAACCGTCAGATATTATAAGGGGAGAAACAGACAAACTAGTAGCTAGCATTGCCGCACATCCAGATGTGAAACCGGTTGAAGTTAAACGAAAGTGCATCATTTTGTCATTCAAATGTTCTACTCCTGGTGGCTTACTGCATATTTTAAATACCACGCAAGGCGATCAATTTCGAAGCACATTCCGAAACATAGCTAATGAGCTATACTACATTTACGGATATGCTTTTCTGATACAGGGAAAGTACACACTTGAAAGTGTGTCAAGACTTTCAAGGATGATAAATAAATGTAAGAAAGAATATACAAGCCATATTTATTTAAATCGTTTTTAATCTGTTAAAGGAACTCCACTGAAGTCCATGATGCCACGGACTTTGATTCCGTGACGATGCTTGAAATTATAACATACACCAATTTGAGCACTTAATAAAGTAATATTTGCGAACGATAAATAAAAATAGACAAACATGAATAATAATTGAAAATCGCGTTTTGTGTTCTTCTTATCTCGCTTTGAGTGAAAAGCATTCCAATGCTGTTCAATTTTGGATCATTTTTTAACATTAACTTTATTCTGAAAAAGAATCATGTGAGTGAGTGAATGATTTAAAATTTTGCACGCAATTTATTGATGTACACCTTCATCAAATAGAACACTTAAAGCTGCATGCCTCCAGATGAGTCAAAATATTTCAATTAAATCAAACTTGAGAAATAATTACTTAGATTTTAGGAAATGTAAAATGGTTCAGGATTCAAGTAATATTTTGCATGTTATGTGCGGATAATGACTGATATTTTAGTATTAACAACCATATTTCTACTGCGTTACTAACGCAGTAAGGGCTATTTATGCACAATTTACCCACTTTTTGGTAATTTACATGGCTTGTAAGTTCCATTTATAATGTGGAAATGTCTTCCTTTTGGTTATTTCACAATATTATACATTTAAATACATTTTCAAAATTTTCATGAAAATTAGCATGAATCTGGAGGCGTGCTGCTTTAACTTCAAAAATCTTAAAAACCCTGTTAAGTCAAAAATCACATCGAAGCTACTTTCTGGATTCCCATCGCAGAAAATATCTATTCCGAATTTAAAACCTTTAATTCCTTATATACTTCAATATAACAGCAGAATTTTAAATCCTATCTTGAGTGAAATGACATTTGTATCACGTCTCTACTATTACAATGAAATGGCATTAACGCTTGAACATATTAAAAATGAACATATTAAAAAACAAACTCAAATATATCACGTGTCAATGAAAACTTAAGGTAAATGATTTTGTTTTACTTGAAGTTAGTTTATATATTTTATACAGCTACCACTAATGAAGGATCAAGTGAATACATAAGAATTCCACTCAAGTGTTCATCTGTGGACGGAGTAAAATCAGTTCTATCCGCATTAAAACGGGAAAAAACGACAAATAGTCTGAATAGAATTGCAGAACAGATGTCAGCGGAGTTCAATGAAACTGTATCAATAAAACTGATTCCTGAAATGATGGAATTTCGAAATGTGTTTGAAGATACAGGTATTGTGAATTTAAAACTAATTTTCTTTTATGCGATTTAATTTAAAAAAATAAGTTGCATATTTATATATAGAGGATGAAGACAAGACTAGGCACGTAGAAGAATTATTGAAACTTTTCATTGTAAAGGGGAATAGTTCAAACTGAAAAAATAATTGAGGTCACCGACCACCTTTTCGCCTAATGTGTACCTGAGTTTGAAAAGTTTCCCAATTTAAACTGTTCAATGTAAATAAATGACAATATCAAAGCAATGTGTCTTTTGTGTCTGCATTGTAGCTGACTTGCTAGCTTCCATATGATAGCTTGTGAAAAGTTTGATTAATTGGTAATGAGTACGTTAAAATACTCAGTTTCTATACTTAAAATAATGAATTAAACACATATGTTTACTTGAATTTGTTTTATAAAACTGTGTTGAGACCATAAATAAAATAACTTTTAATATAACTTAAAAGTTTAATGCATCTGTTACATGTACTTGTTGAAATGGCCTAACATCAAAACTGTTTTATGGTACTTTGCCTTCGACATGTATATTTGTGAACAGTGATAAACATGACTAATGTAATGAACGATGTGTTGTTATCTTAAAATGTCTGATCATGTGTTTATCGAATCGGTTTTGGAATATTTTATAACACTAGTATAATATTTATTTGTATATTTTTTTGCAATATGTTATAAAAGATTCAGAAGGATCAAGTTCTCTTGGAAGAAACGAACATGAGACAGAAGAAATGATTTCTAGCGAAATAGGTAAAATATGTCTAAATTCAAGCATATAATAAAAATAGTTTCATATTTTAAATGATTAAGATCCAATAAAATGCAAAAGCAATGTGTTTTAAACCTTTATTTATAGCTGAATTTATGTTTTTGTGAGTGCGTGCGTGCGTGTGTGTATTTAACTTTTCATGTGCTTTTAAACCGGAGTAACTTTAAAGAAACATATCATAGGTTTCAAACGCAAATTCAGATTGTTTCCATTTTAAGATAATCCGTTGATAATCGGCTTTCATAATTATCAACTCAATGTCGGCACTATAAATATCTTACAATAACTGTATGCCATTGAATTAATTTTAATATAATTAAACAAGTTGATATCAATAATAGACCACAAATTAAAATATATCGCATTTAAAAACCAATGGCGTTGTTCAGCAAGTACTTATTCTAATGAAATATTTCACATTTACTAAGCTAATGAAAACGACAACGGGAATCAAGAAGAACAGGTCTATTTTATTATTGACGACAACTTGACACTTGCTTATCCTGATGAAAAGGACAAAGAAGTTATACGAGGACATGGAGATGATAAAAAGAACGAGGTTTCTGCAGCGCAACACTCGTATGATGAAAAAATGAAGGAATATGCAACAGAAAATAAAGAGTCAGCTTGGAATATTGAACCAATTACAGACACATTACAGACCATTAATCTTGGACAGGTAACTTTATTATGAAAAAGAATGGTTTTCACATATTCACTTATTTGAGCAGTTTTTAAACGAAAGCTACATAAAAATAAGCACATCAAAATTTTTCAATTTGAAAGGTTTTAAATTAAAGATTTAAGTATAATACATATATGTATCTCTGGATTTTAACATATATAAGTTTAACCTGCCATTGAATATTTCTACAATATAACTTTTTTAATGGAAAGTATTGTGGATGCTTTCTATTACCTACTTTGACTGTCACACATTTTTTCTTTTACTATATACAATATTTGTGTACACAAATCATTTATAACATTATAACAGCTTGCTAGTGGTAATGTTACATTCTTAAATTTAAAAGAGATGGTGTCTGCTTTTAAAATAATTTAATACGCTATTCAAATTTACTTTAGCCTTGTATTAAGGATGTGGCAGTTGGTGAGAAAAGGACAGAAAACAAATTAGGTATGTAATACTGCAAACTTATTAGTCTCAAACCGTGTCGCGTAATAATCGCACGTGATTTATTAACTGTAAGCTGGTTTAGTTTCTGCTCCTAATCCTAATTTATAACATAAAAGGTTTCCTTATTCAAAGAATAGAAAGCCAAACAAATGCAATGTCAATATGTTTGTAAGCTTGAAGAAAACCCCTTTTTAAAATGATTTTAACACTTTTAATGATACAGTTAATCTACAGATAACACATTTTAATTCATGTTATATTAAAGGCACACTATGCCTCAGAAACAAATAAAAATTTCTTCTTTAGACGGCTAATATAACTTTCATAATGTTTAAATAATTGTAATATAGAATGTTATATGCTTTCTACAAGCAGAAAGTAGTGATAAATGTGCAATAATTTGTTATTAAAGTGGCAAAATGTAAACAAAGCAGTATTGAAACGTCTTGACTTACGTACACAAAACGCGTACACTTAAACTTGACTTAAATGATATTCAAAGTACTGATATAGAGGTATAAGGTATAATTTGTACATCTTAATTTTATAATTTCTTATATAGAAAGGGACTTGAACATATATAAGGGGTTGTAATAATATTATAAAAAGTACAGACCGAAGCTAAGTCTTAAGGTTAAAGAAATTTAGAAAATGGTTAAATTCTACCGTGTATCTCAACAGCAACCATGTAACAAATATATACTTGTAGTACAAATTATTAGTTTTCCGTGTGCTTTGGGTCCAAATATTTTTTTAGTTTATTGATTTATACATAAATGTTTGACGCTTTATAGAATTTTCAATTATTTTAGATTAACATATTCATTAACTTTGGCATTGCAATTTTAACTAATTGTTTTTTATTACTCTGCTAACGATTTTATTTTCGTATTCCCACAGAAAAAACACCTGTTTATTTATTGATTACAGCAGTGTATAGTTTCTTTATGCTTTATTATTACTATATTTTTCATTATTTCTGAAATTGAAGTGGCAGTATTTTAGCTGGAAATTGGGTTGATATAGTAACATATTTCAAGAGATTGTCGAAAATTATGTTGATTGACAAATAATTGATAGACAATAATGTTGAGAATGAAAAATAAAAACTTTCTGTATTATAAACAGACTGCCCCACTCTTTTTAACAATTTGATGCAACCATTACATTCCGAGTTATAGTATTCGAAATGTCCATGGATCAAGTAGATAATTAATTAATGTTACATTGTAAAAGTTTCAATTTAACGCAATTGTGACAAAACGTAAAGTTAGTTTGTCTTTTATATGTGCACTTAACATCTACATATTTATGGGCATAATGTCACTTTTACAGTTCGGAATTGAAAAAAATGATTATCTCACTACACTGATTCACCAGCAGGTCACTTGATTATGAATATTTTATAACACTTGTAAAATGTTTTGTTTATGTTTTGCAATATGTTTTAAAAGATTCAGAAGGATCGAGCTCTCTTGGAAGAAACGAACATGAGACAGAAGATGGTAACATATATCTAAATTCAAGCATAAAACAAAAAAGTTTCATTTCTTAAATGATTAAGTGCAAATCAAATGCAATGTCAGTATGTTTTAAACCCTTATGTTTATCTGAATTTGTCTGCGTGTTTAACTTTTGATGTACTTTTAACCGAAGGAAATTTAAGGAAACATACCATACGGTATAAAACATAAATTCAGTATGTTACCATTTTAAGATAGTCCGTTGATAATCTGTTTTCGTAATTATCCATTCAATGTCAGCACTATAAGTATCTAACAATCACTGTATGCCATTGATTTAATTTCAATATAATACAACAAGTTGAGTGGCGGCATGGCCGAGTAGTTAGCGAGTCGGACTAGAAATCTAATGATCACAAGCCGAATGGGTTCAAACCCCATCAGGGACAAGTCGTTGTTTCCGTGAGCAAGAACTGTAGACTCATTCTTTAGTACTGGTTGGTTCCAGGAACGGATTCGAAAGTGTGTCTATATATAAGGTTATAGCTTTCTACACAATCGAACTAAAATAAATTCGATATAAACCTAACAATTGATATTATTGTCAACTAATTAAAATAAATCAAATATAAAAATCAATGACGTGGTACTGCAAATACTTATTATCAATCGTAATGAACTATTTCACATTTACTAAGCTAATGAAAACGACAACGAAAATTCAGAGGAACATTTCATTTTTGGCAACAAATTGACACTTGCTCCACATGGTGAAATGGACAAAGAAGTTATACGAGGATATGGAGATGACATAAAGAACGAGGTATATGCAGCGCAACAATCGTATGATGAAAAAATGAAGGAATGTGCAACGGAAAATGAAGCGTCAGCTTGGAATATTGAAGCAATAACAGACACATTGCATACCATAAATCTTGGACGGGTAACTTTATTATAAATTAAAACGGTTTTCACATATTCACTTGTTTTGAGCAGTTTTTAAAATTACTGTATTGCAACGATAGCTACATTAAAGTAAGCGCATCAAATTGTTTCAGTTTGAGAGAGTTTTCATAAAAGATTCAAGTATAATGCATGTATATTGCTCTAGATTTGGACATAAATACTTTTAACCTGCCGTTGTTTACAATTCACTTTTTTAATGGAATACATTGATGATGCTTCTTACTACCTACTTCAACTGTTCTTATTTGATCTTAAAGTATACAATATTTGTATATAATGATCATTTATACCATTTATAATACAGTGTAATAACATGCTAGTGGTAATATTACATACTTGAATCAATGACAAAACATTTCAAGTTTGAAAAAACACATTTGAAAGAGATGGTGTCTGATTTTTAAAAAAAAAATTATACGATATTCAAATTTACTTTAGACTCGTGTTAAGGATGTGATAGTTGGTGAGAAAAGGACAGGAAGCAAATTAGGTATGTCTCACTGCTAACTTATGATAATCACACGTGATTTATTTACTTATAAGCTGGTTTAGTTTCTGCTGAAATGGGCGAAAGTTATCTTAATCCCAAATCATAACAGAACAAGAAGTATCTTTTATAAAGATACTCGGCCGAAGTGTTTACTTTTTAACACGCAAAAATATGTTATTTTTAAGTTTTCAATACAAAGAGAAATGTTAGCAATGCTTGCATAACAATGACATGATCATTATTTCTTGTAGCTATTAAGAACATAAATACCCATTTTGCTAACATTGAAATTAAATTATACCATAATGATGATTTTTCAAAGAAGAATAACTTCTTTTTAAGGTGTCGTCCGTTTGACTTTATAAATTTCATAATTATTTACAAATTAACCTTAAAGTTAAAGAACTATCCTCATTCCTGAACATTTTATTTTAGAACTATCCTTTACGTTTTATTTTTATAGTGACAAAACTATACATACCATACATTTTATCATACAGCTATCCTTAAAATTGTCATTTAGAATGGCAAAATATATCCTTTACTTTTTTTAGAATGGTTAGAACTGTCCTTTACATTTTATTTTAGAATGACCAATGATATTCACCCATTTCAGTTTGTAATTTTAAAATGACAAATGACAATTCTTTTTATATTAATCTTTCCCAGTTAATTTTACAGGAAGTCAAACCGATAACAGGGGGATTTCGTCCGAAAAAGTTTCCTTATTAAAATGATAGAAATTCCGTCTGAGGAGAAAAGTTAACCTCGTTGTTTTGCATACTTGACCCTCAGACATCAGTGAAATTTTTTTAAAAGACATGCTTTTTTTGGCATCTTGTAGATGTGATGACTTATACAAGTGTGCATAACGTTGTGTGGACGATTTATAACACGTATTTAGATTGCTTTCACTGCACTAGCTATTTTTATAATTGCGATATACCATTGTTTTACCAATTTCAGCACTATGAATATTGAGCAATCACTTTTTGTCATTATTTGCACTGTTAAAATCAAATTGAAATAAAAAATAATACACCCTATAAATAATATAACATTATATTTAAAATGAATGTAGTTTAAACTGTATAGCCATTTACTCTTTTAATGACATATTTTATATGTAGGTTATAAAAACGACAACGGAAATCAGGAGGAACAGACTGACTTCATTACTGACAACAAATTGACACTTGTGCATCCGAATGAAACGCACTTTGATCTTGTACCAAGGCCTGCAAATGACGAAAAGAATGAGTCGCCTGCAGCACAAAAATCGTTTGACGAAAAAATGAAGGAATGTGAAGCGGAAAATGAAAGAAAAGAAAGCAACATTAAAACAATTACAAACGCATTTCCATCCTTTATTGACGTGATTGGTAAGTGTCATTATATTTTTTACTGATACAACATAAGCTTAAAAAACCCTTCAAGTATCCTTCAAACTTGAAACAAAGAGAGGACACGTGAAAATCTACTGACACTTTCTTTATTTTCAAAGTTTTTATATATATTGACATATATATTTGGCATATATACTATGAAAGTTATGCTCATAACGTTCACGAGACGGAAAAGATACATATTGATTATTAAAAGATATGACAAATCAACAGAAAGAAACAAAATATCATGTACTAGATTATTTTAAAAGAAAAGTTCAGCATTCTATTCTAGAGCCTTTGTCAGCATTTCAGTGCATGAGAATATGCTCCATTTGCCCCAGCCATTATTCTAAGTGCCTTAATTGTATTTGAGAATTAGTTCGGTTTAGATTGTCCAGGACCCCATATCTCTGATTAAATTTAGACCGATTTATGAGACAAGGTCGCGACGTGTCGAAGTTATTACGCAAGTCCCTTCAACTTCGACTAACCCAAGTTTTACGGTATATACATATGCTTAAAACGCACGTTTATTTCTTGTTGCTACATTAAACATACATCAAGCATATGTTTAAAACGTCTTAAAAGCCTATGTTATAGTTTTAGAAAACAACATTACGTATTTTTTATATTTGGTATGATTCGAATTTAAAAAATCACGAAAAAAATAAATCATTGCTTTTTTGGCAATATGCAAGTTTTCGGACGGGTTGGTCAGACGATATGGCCCGAAAACAATACCTGAAGGTTTATGGCCCGAAAACAATACCAAATATCTCCTATTTTCGTAACATTCTGGACAAGTGAGGTTTTACGTAAGATTTGTTGTTATTTGTTGTAAGAGTGCTGTTATTTGTCAAATAGAAAGGAATAAGTTAATTGTTACCAGATTCAGGTTGTGATGAATGTGAAATGATGTTTCATATAAAAGAATCAAAATGTGATAGTAGTATTTTGACTGCGGTTCAAATAATAAATTAACATAAAATATGCTAGGCCCCTAAATTCATCGAAAAATAAGGGTGTTGTTATTTCTTTATTAAACAATAATAAACTATTATCTGATAATGTTTCTTTTTTGTTGTTGCTGTTGTTGTTATTGTTGTTTTTTGGCCAGCGTGTGCCTCTCTCCGGCGTCCTTTTTTGCGAAAATTGTATGAAAAAAGAGTTCAATTTCCGGCCTGTCTGGGTATCTAGAGTCACTTCTAGATGTACCATAAGCACAGTGTTTTGTTGTCGCTTTTATTTTGACACTGAGTTCGATTTTTAACTTGTTTTCCTCTTCACATTGTATATAATTTTATTTTTTAAAATGTAAACAAATGTGTAATCGCTTGTCAATTTTCGTTTTAAGAATAAAACAAAACATGCACACGCACACACTGGAATTCAAAGTTTGTATTATTGCTTAAATGAAATGGGAAAATATCAACTAGTAAGAGAAAGAATAGTTATCTGCCCTTGAAGTGATAACAAGGAACAAGACACCAAATAAATTTAAAGACCGGGCTCTCCCATTTTGTTTTCATTTAAATGTTCTAAAACACGCAAAGTTTATATAAATTCAGTTCTGTCCGATTGTCTGTGTAGCTACAAGCTGTTAGACACATTTCGGATTCGTTCCTGGAACCAAAAAGAACGTACTGAGCAATGAGTGTAAAGCAAACAACGACTTGCCCCTGATGGAAATTGTACCCATATGGCTAGCGATCTTTAAAAGTTGTACATTTTACTGCCACAGGCATTCAATCTGTTATACGTGTATTTATATATGCAAGCGTAGCGTGTACTGATAAACAAAGACATGCATTCTATAATATATGGAAATATATATTTTAAGCTGACTATGACAAAACGCCGACAAGACGCCACGATATCAATCAGTCAACAAGCATGAACAAGGACAAGGATAGTTTAAAAAAGGTAGGAGTATGCACTAAGTTGTAACAAAAGTGTATGCCAACTTGTTTTCCCGGGACTATAATAAAAAAATGCTCTAGTTAAAAAAGTGCTATAGAATCTTATAAGAAAAAAAATCATTGTCATCAGCATAATCATAAAGTATTTTAATATTCATTCAAGTATAGACCTTTTTACAATACGATTTTCCATAGCAACGAATGTTGCATTTCGCGCATGCGTAGGGCAAAAAGCAATAACGATGTCTACAGTTTATCATACTTTAAGGGTTTAATAGATGCGATTTCATGTTATGTCACCCAAAAAATATTGATTTTGGGATGACTTAAGGCGGTAAGTACTGAAAACGTGAATTTTTTTAAACAGATCTACGAACATGTGCGGGAGTAATAATGCAATGGTCAAAACGGGCACACACATGTCTTTGTTTAAGGTATCATTAGACGACTTTTCCATCAGTAATTTGAATTGAAATAGCAGGATGTTTTAGATAAAATTTTATTACCACTGTATTACATAATATTACACATTTTGTATTGTAAACTTCCTTTGAATAACTGGATTGGTCAGGCGGCAAGTGTCAAACAGATTGGCACGCGAACGTTTGTTCATTCAACTGGGACGTTTAAATATCATGATATAGTTAACCAGTTACGCTTATTAAAATGGTAATTTATGTAACTTTTAAATATACCGATCAATATTTATGGATTTTGAGAAGAGAAAAATTGTTTGACGTGCATTATTAAAAATAACATGTATTACGAAGAAGCGGATAAAATGTGTGTTATATCTTTTCCAAACAACCCATCTTAACTTCTCAAAATTTTGTTAAAAAAATAATTAATTATTTAAAATCTATTTATGTGACTTAAATTTTTCTGTTTGCATCACAGGCAAATCGGATAAAGGATATAATCAGGTATATTGAAAACTAAAAATGCATTATCACCTGTTCTGATATTTTTTCTGAATGATAATTAATCTCCATTTCATGTAATATAATTTCTTTTGTTTTTGAATGAACTATTTCAACAGCAAATAAGTTGACTAGATATATTTCCACATCTTCTTTAAAAAATGATCTCAGTGCCAGATCCGTGATCGTAAATTCTTAAACAAGTATCTTTTCTATGCCTTTTTATGGCATTCTTCGCCACAAAGCTATAAAGTCATCTTTTCTAAATTTGTTGAAAGCTATTTTATATAATTTTCTTCCGTTTACCTTGAACTAACTCGGAATTGTCTATGAACTTCTACTATATTTCTATGTAGGGCGAAGCATTTCTTGCCCTACGCAGATTGCGCAACCGCGAGAAAAGTCTAATTCCGGTCAACTTTTCATAGCAACAGACCGCGTCGTAAAAAGGTCTATAAGGATGTTTATGTTATAAAACTAGAAACTAAACAAATATGACATCTGTAACGGGACGTCGATGTGTAAGCTTAGATTATTAATGATACAAATTGTTTTTTGTTCCGTATAAACTTTGAATGTTTTGTAAAATTATATTCAAGTTTTTTGTCTATCTCAAAAAGTTATATTTCATATTAAAGATACTTCCGGAAACAAGAGCAAAAGGAAAAGAAACTAAATATAGCAGACTATATGAATTCGAAACAGGTATAAGACAGACATGTAAATTATAATAATACAAATAACCAACGACGTAAGTAAGGAACGATAAATAAATAAATAAATAAATAAATAAATAAATAAATAAATAAATAATGTTCTATCAAATAATTTGAAAGTGTAAGTATTTTACTAATTTGAATGGAAATTTATATGTTTATAAATGAAGTAGCAACTATGCTTTGAAGATTTATAGAAACCGGTCGACAATATGTTGAAATAGAAATTTAAGTTAATGTCTGTTATCTTTATTGTTATTTTGCTTTATTTTACCAGGATGCGACACATTTGCTGGAGGAAAGGTGGACGAGTTACAAAAAAGAAAGCCTTATGAAACAAAACTCTTTTTTAGCCAGTATTTAGATAAAGATTTAGTTAACAAAGCCACTTACTATTTAAAAGAAGGTTTAAAAGACTGCATCATAAAATTTTCCAAAGAAAACTTTATGAAACTTCGTTTCAAGGTTTTGATTAAAGGAGATACAAAGGATTGTAATAAGTGCCATCTAAACACACTATTACCTGTGCATTCAAGCGTATTTGGTCGATGCCCACTAGGTCAAATGTCCTGCATTTGTGTTTTGCCTGGTAACAGGATACGTTGCCCTTTGAATTTCTGTGACGTCATGTATGATGAAATTATTAAACAGCATCGCACGTCATCAGTCTTTTGGTTTGCGACTTCTTCAAATGACATAAATTGGCATCAGACTCATTGGAAGATTACTAAATTCTTTTTATCGACAAACTCATCTACAATCAGAAACTGTGGACGTATCGAAGATTTGGAGTGCGTTGACTTTTTGGATATCATGATAAACAATCTTGAATTTCAAAAGGAAATATCCTGCCAAATTGATCCCCCGTCTGACGTGGTCTCAAAAGTATAAACACATACGTTTTTTTTTCTTAATGTAAATGAAAAAAGTAAAGCAACAAACAATCTTGTCTTTTTGTATCAAAATTTTCTGGAACAAACTCCTTCAAACAACATCTTTATTATTGATAATAAAACGGGAATCTAAAATTGACTGTTTGGCAAGTACACATAATCAACACGTAAACATTTAAACGCATCACAATACATTTATTATTAGACTTTAATGATTATATCTAAATTTTAATAGTGTTATAATAAGTAGTAAACATATCATAAATTGAGAAACGAATTTCAGTTTATATTAGGGAAGATCTATAAAGTAGATCTACCAATGTATTTTAGTTTAAAGTATTAAGCCTCAACCGCTCTCCCACCTCAAACTGAATAGTTGGCCTGAGATTTTTAAATATTTACGACCATACAGCTTTCCTCACATCTACTTTATTTCATCAAGATTTAACTTTTTCAGACAAGGTCCTGCCTTAGAAACACAGTCTCCACAGTAAAGGAGTTCCGTGAAGTAAAACACTATATGATTACAATTTTGGAGAGTATCATTAACCAAACTCCAAGCACACACAAAGCTGTACAGAATCTTCAGCAAGTTAGTACATTATATTATGTTCCGTTACAAAGTAATTTTGGTCAAAGCAAAGCGTTGGACAAATATATATAAGTGTTTTAGCTAGAATAGTCTAAACTATCTGATTTGTTCTGTTTTGTTTTCAGTTGGAAAAAAGATATGAAGAAAAACAGATGCACAATAAAGGCAAACTTGAGTGGTCCCCTCATAAGTCTGAGGTGAGTTATATTAGAGATGAACAATATGGAGAGACAATGAAAAAGACAGATATACCGTTTCTTGCCTATCAGGGTATTGCGAGTCTCTTCTACATGTACCAAAAGCACTTAGTTACTTGTCCCTTTCTTTTTAACACTAAATTCGATTTTCAACTTGTTTTCCTCTTACAATTGTATTTAAAATTCATTTTTTATATTGCGTGTAAAATGTATAATCGCTTGTTTAAAGTCAGCACATGTGGCGAAGCGGTGATTTGGTAAAAATCTATTTTAAATATAGTGTTAAAGGGAAAGCGTTCTCACACATAGCTAAATTTAGTAACGTCACACTGCTTTTCAGCGCAATGGTTTCGTCGTTCTATTTCTTTATTAGCCGTGTATTTTTATTCGAGTGTTAATTTGAAAATACGTCTGTGCGGGTAATAGCGAGGTAAACAATAAGTACAGCAATTACAATTACAACAATCTGGAATATACTACATGTATAACCATTAATGTTCCCGACGCTAATGAAGTTTCATCCCAGTCTACACAATCTGATTTTTTTCAGTTTGAAAGGAGATATACTGTAAAACAGATGTACACTCAACATATTTACACTCATCGAGGTTTCCAAAACGAATCAGACAAATTAAAGGAATCTATAAAAATGGAAGATATATCCTTCGCAGGGGATGAAGGTGAAATGGAGTGGTTTCCTCGCAAGTCTAAAGAGGTTGATGTTAGAGAGCAACAATATGAAGATACAATGAAAAAGACAGGCACACATGACAACGATATAGATTTTGAAACAGAAGATCCGATCTTATTGTCAAAAGATGAATTTGAGCGAGTACTTCTTGAAGCAGAAACATCTTGTAGAATAATGACAGAACAAAAAACCGTTATAACAGAAAGTAACTTGCTTATCCTTCAGGATAAAATTGAATATTTAATTCAAGCAAGCGAAACGGCGGCGGCAACTTCATTTCAGCGCCAAAATCTTGATTCAGTCCGAAAGGTAAGTTATATAGAATCTTTCATTTTAGATTTTCATAAATTGTTTTATATCAATATTTTTGTCATTTAATTTAGACTTATAATTGTTTAAATGAATTGCTTCGTAACTGAAGGTCTTAATGTCTACCAAATATTATGTTTATAAATTTAAGTATCACATGTGACAACAAACCATACAATAATGATATGTGACAACAAACCACACAATAATGATATGTGACAACAAACCATACAATAATGATATGTGACAACAAACCACACAATAATGATATGTGACAACAAACCATACAATAATGATATGTGACAACAAACCATACAATAATGATATGTGACAACAAACCACACAATAATGATATGTGACAACAAACCATACAATAATGATATGTGACAACAAACCATACAATAATGATATGTGACAACAAACCACACAATAATGATATGTGGCAACAAACCATACAATAATGATATGTGACAACAAACCATACAATAATGATATGTGACAACAAACCATACAATAATGATATGTGACAACAAACCATATAATAATGATATGTGAAAACAAACCACACAATAATGATATGTGACAACAAACCATACAATAATGATATGTGACAACAAACCATACAATAATGATATGTGACAACAAACCACACAATAATGATATGTGACAACAAACCATACAATAATGATATGTGACAACAAACCATACAATAATGATATGTGACAACAAACCACACAATAATGATATGTGACAACAAACCATACAATAATGATATGTGACAACAAACCACACAATAATGATATGTGACAACAAACCATACAATAATGATATTTGACAACAAACTATACAATAATGATATGTGACAACAAACCACACAATAATGATATGTGACAACAAACCATACAATAATGATATGTGACAGCAAACCATACAATTATGATATGTGACAACAAACCATACAATAATGATATGTGACAACAAACCATACAATAATGATACATGGATTTTGTTGGTAAATGAAAGGTACATGATACGATATTACGTACATTCATATAGCAGATAGTAAATTTTTCCAGAAGAAACTATTATTTTTCAGCATATAAATGTTCATAAATACTTAGAACTCTATAAACATATGTGTTTCCTAGCATTATACTTTAAGAATATCCAAAATGATAATTTTATTGTTTTATCAATAATTTAAATACTTACAGAAATGTGCCCATAATAAAGATTATACAGATCAATCAACCACCACTAACACTTAGCAACACTGGATGCCTTTTTATCTTAAAACGTTTTTTTTTTAAAATTATTGTCATACAGGCACAAACTTTTCCTAAAAGATATCCACAAACAATTTTAATAAACGAGCTTAAATAATATATAAAGCTATGTAAGTACTCTCTGAAGTTTACAAATTTATATTGTTTGTCGTTTGAAAAAAAAAACAACTCCCAAGTATTGCGCATGCAAAAGGTAATAGCCAACCGGTTTAATTTTCACATAATATAGCAAATAATATTTTGTTTCGGGAACTTAAATTTTGTTTACGAACAATATCCATGTACATTTACTGCAAAGATATTCGATATAGCAACTCTTTCAGGAACCGGTCAGATATTTATAGAAACATCATATATTTATTGCTTGTAACGTTATGAAAATATTTCACTAGATATTGTTTTTACCATTTAAACTTAAGAAGATTTTCCAACCTAAAACAGATAATGTCTGTATTGCATTCATATTTTAAATGCAGATCTTTTAACGGTTTTATATCAAATAATTCATTTGTCATTTAATTTGATATATACCAAATAAGTTTTGACCTATGATAAAAGAAATGCGTCTTTGAAAACAGGCAATCCATACATTTTTGTACTTTTACCAATATGCATCTTAAGACGAGCTTTCCGTTAGAAGCTGCGGGGTTGGAAGGATTGGACAAAATTATTGTTTTTGTTTACATGTAACTATTTCAATAACGCTAACTAGAACTGCCGTTTAAGAAAAAACTGTGTGTGTGTGTGTTTTTTTGTTACTAAGAAGGTCAAAAGGCAAAGTAACGCAAGACAAAAAGCGTTCTTAATATCATGAAATGAATACAATGAAAAGAAAATAGCTTTGATCTTTAAACACCATGATGAAAAAAATCAATAAAAAAAATGTTACGAAAAAAAACAACAAAAAAACTTTGTGCCCACCTGTCTCTCTCAAAACTGTAACAGAATAGATTGTTCTCCCATACTTCGTTTTATTAATTTCTAGTTTAAAACGATTAGAAGTCTTTATGTGTTTTGGAACGTGTCATACAAATAATATCATTGACTTCCGGCGACAAGTTTTCATATCATAGTAGCTTTTTTACAATTAAGGGATGATATTGACGGATCCATATGTTTAAATAACGCCTTTTGTTTCAAGTTTTAACGCCTTTTTCGCTTAAGTTAGCCTTTCCATTTTTTATATGCCCGAAAGGGCATATTATGTTATACCCCCTGGCGTCCGTCTGTCTGTCTGTCCGTCCGTCCGTACGTCCGTCCGTCCGTACGTCCGTCCGTCCGTTAGCAATTTGGTTTCCGGAGCATAACTTAAGTTCCATTTGGCCCACAATGTTTCAAACTTCATAGGATGATTGTCCATATTGGGTAGAAGACCCCTATTGATTTTGGGGTCAAAAGGTCAAAGGTCAAGGTCACTATGACCTTTAACTGAAAACAGTTTCCGGAGTATAACTTAAGTTCCATTCGACCCACAATGTTCAAACTTCATAGAATGATTGTCCATATTGGGTAGAAGACCCCTATTGATTTTGGGGTCACAAGGTCAAAGGTCAGGGTCAATATTACCTTGATACTGAAAACAGTTTCCGGAGCATAACTTAAGTTCCAATTGACCCACAATGTTCAAACTTCATAGGATAATTGTACATAGTAGGTAGAAGACCCCTATTGATTATGGGGTCAAAAGGTCAAAGGTCAAGGTCACTATGAACTTAAAACTGAAAACAGTTTCCGGAGCATAACTTAAGTTCCATTCGACCCAAAATGTTCAAACTTCATAGGATGATTGTCCATATTGAGTAGAAGACCCCTAGTGATTTTGGGGTCACAAGGTCAAAGGTCAAGGTCACTATGACCTTGATACTGAAAATAGTTTCTTGAGCATAACTTAAGTTCCAATTGACCCACAATGTTCAAACTTCATATGATGATTGTCCATATTGGGTAGAAAACCCCTATTGATTTTGGGGTCACAGGGTCAAAGGTCAAGGTCACTATTACCTTGATACTGAAAACAGTTTCCGGAGCATAACTTAAGTTTCATCTGGCCCACAGTGTTCAAACTTCATAGGATGATTGTCCATATTGGGTAGAAGACCCCTATTGATTTTGGGGTCTAAAGGTCAAGGGTCAAGGTCACTACATCCTTAAAACCAAAAAGTTTCTTGAGCATAACTTAAGTTCCATTTGGCCCGCAATATTCAAACTTCATAGGATGATTGTCCATATTGGGCAAAAGACCCCTATTGATTTTGGGGTCACTAGGTGAAAGGTCAAGGTCACAAGTACCTTAAAACCAAAAACAGGTTCTTGAGCATAACTTAAGTTCAATCTTGCCCACAATATTCAAACTTCATAGGATGATTGTCCATATTGGGTAGAAGACCCCTATTGATTTTGGGGTCACAAGGTCAAAGGTCAAAGTCACTTTTACCTTAATACTGAAAACAGTTTCTAGAGCATAATTAAAGTTCCAATTGGCCCACAATATTCAAACTTCTTAGGATGATTGTCCATATATGGTAGAAGACCCCTATTGATTTTGGGGTCACAAGGTCAAAGGTTAAGGTCATTATTAATAACTTAAGTATTAATCACTCTACGGCGGATGAACAGCGAATTCCCATGTCTTACAAATGCTTCATCTTTACTAAAAAAAAACACTTTCGGGCATATAATGCTCCGCCTAGCGGTGCTCTTGTTTTTATTTCACTTGATACTATAAGGCTTTCGTATGTGACTTTCTTGTACGAAATTGATGCAGTTCATAAAAACTAGGGGCTCTTAGTGGTACAATTTCATATCATTCCACCCTCAAAAATATTAGTCATACTTTAACAAAAACAGTTTATGTATTGTGATTTGAAAACTTTTAGCAGTTTGTTTAGTCTTTGTCCTCTTTTTCGTCCACTGAGAATACCTATTTAGAAACCGTCTGACAGTGTTTTTTTTCGGCCGAATGCCGGTCTAAAATTAATTTGACTTTCTTTTAAAATTACAGGATAGAACTGAATACAAATAAAAAAATAATTGGTCATTTTAAATTACAAAATGAAACATTGTAATCCCATTTGCCATTTTAAAAGGATAGTATTAAAAATAAATTTACATGATAGTTCTTTAACTTTCTTTTTAAATTACTTAGATTATTAGGTTCTGTTTTACACTTTTCATTAGGAAACATTTTATTTCACTTACTGGGATTATTTTACTCAAGATCTGAGTTTTAAATTTTGTACAAAATAACGAGAATAATATCAGATAACCTCAGTTAATTATGTTCAAAAAGTGCCTAAATATTATATAATTACTGATGTGTTCAATTGATATAATGTTTATAATTTTTCATGATGTTTGCATATTAATCATGTATTTATAAAAAATAATTGCCTTCCCAATACGTCACAGTTTCGTTTAGAAACACAAACATCTTAAAGTGTTTCATTTTTCAAGATTGGTTACCCTACAAGAAATTATTATGACATTGTTTAATAAGTTTTGCTATAAGACTTTGTTTGGACAACAAAGAACTAACATATGCAAGTTATGTAAGGATGTTCTAAATGATTTTCTAAGTTCAAATCACCATTTTTGTGTATAAATGTTGAATACTGCTTAAGTCGGTGCTAGGGGTAACTTGCACTTTCCAGTACCGTCCATGAACAGGCTCAATCAAACCGAGCTTGCAACATTGTCAATTTTGCCTAGTTGGGCTTTCTTTAGGGATTCTGTTTTTATCTATTTCGGCCGAGTATCTTTCTTTAAAGATACCTATATTTTATATTAACTTTCAGCTACAGTTACTTCTACGTTGTACCATTTGACCCGAACTATATAATTCGTTTTATTTTTCTTAAAAGTGTCTTTCTATTACGTATTGCAGTCAGATATATGCCTGCTAATGTGTTAAGTAATAGAAAGAGCACCGAAACACGAGGCTATCTGATTTGTACGAGGGGGCGTAGCCCCCGAGTATTAATCAGATTGCCGAGTGTTTTGGTGTTCTTTCTCTTTTGTATCATAGTCAAACATAAAAGCACGTTCCCTGTTGTCACAATATGAAACCCCGGCAAAAATGAACCAATGAACGAACATCTGAATATGACATTTCTGTCGCTTTCCCTTTCTCTGTCGTCACAATATGTATACCCCAGCAAAAATGAGCCAATCAATGGGCATGCTCTGGAGTGCGGGTAACTAATACCCGCACTCCAGTTAACGCACGGTACATGTATATGTACACGATTTTTCAACAGAAAGGTCTCCAAACTATGATACAACTATACTTTTCGGACAGAAAAGTATATTGGTCTATACAAAATTTATTTTAGTTCGATTGTGTAGGAAGCTATAAGCTGATAGACACACTTTCGAATTTGTTCCTGGAACCTACCAGTACTTAGCAGTGAGTGTAAAGTTTCTTGCTCAAGGAAACAACGACTTGCCCCTGACGGGGTTTGAACCCATGCGGCTAGCTATCATTAGATTACTAGTCCGATTCATTAACTACTCGGCCATGCCGCCACTTCGAAAAATATATTGTTTGAAGATCCGCTAAAACTCACATAAATAAACATAAATAAAGGAGGAATGAATTTATGTAAATAATAATTTTAAGGACAATGTTTATGCATAATTCATCATTTATCCAAATATGCAACTGTGTTTTACGATTTGTTGATTTATTCACAGAGTTTTCTAAACATCAAGAAAATATTTCTGTCAGGGGCCGTTTCACGCGATATGGAATATCAGGCCAAGAAACAAGGTAATGTACAGATGATTATTTTAACACAACATTGTTCTTGTGAATCATTAAATATTTAAACTAAAGCCATCGATGCCCGACGTTTTCTAATATAATGCGCATACATTTGACTTGTATGATTAAAATCGCAACCGTATGTCTGTGCCACCACAAACAAAATTAGTGTCCGGATGGTAACTTTGTCATGCAATGAAGAATTTGAAAATAACTTGTCACAAACGTGTACAACTTCATTATTATGTTTCTTGTCTAAGACCCATATTCTACCTTCAAGGCCAATGTCTCACTTACAAATTGAAAGCTCATATTCTTTTAATTAGAGTTTAACTGTACACACATTCGTGTCCGGACTGTAACTTTGTTATAACAAGGTATATATATATATGACATAAAAACGACGTGTTGCGTTCAAGACCCATGTCCCGACCCCCAAGGTCAAGTTAACACTAATGGTATTAATGTACTCGTTATCACAAAAAGAGTTTGAAGATTCACACACGGGCCTAGACTGTAAATATGTCTTGCATTTAAGAATTATAAAATAACTTGTTTGACTAATGTTTTTCTTATTGATAGGATGATAACCTACATGGTATTCTTCCTTTGGATTAATTTATGGGTCAGTTGGGTCAAGAACACCAGTGCTTAAGATAGATTTTTTACACTTTTGCCATAATAACCTTTATTTATAGACAGATGTCTTTCATATTTAGAGAAAAAGATAAGTTGCATGGTTTTCTTCTTTTGGATGGAGCTAGGTGGGTCAATGTTAGGGGTGCCAAAATAGATAAATGTACATTTTCTTATACAGTATTTATTTATAAACTGATATTTTTCATATTTGGAAGTAATATACCTATTATGGTCCAGTGTTTGGAGTCACAAGCTCAAGGTCAACTGTGCTAACAATATAATTTTTTTCACATTTCCAAATAAAGCCTTTGTATTTTGTTTTCATGTCTCATATGGAGTAGAACATACCTAAGATGGCCATTGAGTTTGGGTGGAGTTTGGGGTCACTGAGGTCAATGTCTTTCATTTATATATATTTGATACATTCTTATTGGCAGAATTTTTTTTATTTTCATCACAAAGCAATGACATGCCGACAAATATTCTTCACAATTACGAAAAGTCAAGACTGTCAAATTATACTACTGCATTTACTTTTTTTGTAATATTAATGTCCATAGCTGAGTAAAAGGGTAAACCGTTTTTGAAAAACTGCTTCTGACAAGAATCTGGGAATTTGTGTTTAACAAACACTTCGTGATTCAATAGATAAACAGATCAGAGGAGTGGTCTAAAGACAAAAAATAAGTTTGGTACAAACTATTTAATGAAATGTTCATATTTGACCTTTAGGCTCTACATTTAATATTACTTACAGATTTTGACATAATTGAATTATTCGTAAGTGTTTTATTGGCAATGTATGAATCAAATCCGTAATATGAATTTCAATAATTTAATCTCATTATTTAAGGGTCATATTAAAATAATTCAACATGCAGGTTTTGTCATATGTGTTCTTTCATAAAAGAATAAATATAATCTATATATGATAAACAAAGGAATGGCCAATTTTATGAACATTGAATGAGTTGACCTTAGACAATCAGATCAAGGTCATAATTGAACTATTCAGCATGTCGATTTTGACAGCAGTGATTCACTGATTTTATGACATAGTCAAAAGAAGGTAAAGGCGTAGTTAAAAATCTTAAATGTCTTGTGCAAATAAGACAGGGAAATTTTAACCATTTGACTTTAAGGTCAGTGTCGTTCTCAGATTAAGTTTGATGTTGCTTTAGATACTCGTGTTCCAAAATGAGGACGTTCTGGAATAATATCCAGGTATAAAAATATTTAAGCAAAATACAAGAGCTTGACTTTGAAGGTCTTGTCAAAATGTGTTTGTGTCCAGATATGAAGATAAAAAAAATTATCACCAATTACAGCAAAAATCAAGCAAAATTTTAAAACTTGACCTTGCAGGTCAACATCATTCATGAGTCAATGCCAAGTTGTTCTACTTTACGGACTTGTCATTCCATGTATGGTGACAATCCATTAAAAAAAACTTCACTGCAATGTTTCGAAAAGGTGTAATATGAACTTTATATTTAAGACGTTTTTGCTTGTTTTTATATTGGAACAACCTCAGGATAAATTAGAATTTGAGTATGTAAAAGTTTGAAACTAGAACAACAGCATTAATTAAATCGAAATATGAACTTTTTTTCAGATTTCCGAAGAAGAATGCATTTTGGATACCACAGATACATGGACGCATGTTTAAATTTTTTGGATTGTTTGTATCTTTATTCCCATGATGGTGAAAGGATTCGCTCCGAAAAAGACATTTTTTATCAAAGAGGTTCATTGAGCAAAAATATAGTTGTTTCAGGTTCAAAACTAAGCTGCCAAACGTTGTGCGTGTTCCTTGCAGAAAAATGTAGTCGACATGCATATTGGCCGGATTTCCAATATGTGTTCAGGCTGCCACTGAGATATGTAAATGGAACACATATACACGATATGATCAAAAGCCATTTCTTAGCAGGAGGCGGTGACGTTATCTTTTTTGAACAAGTTCTGTTCCGAGAGGCAGACAAATGTTTGATCATTCTAGAAGAACTCGACAAATGGATACCTTATGAACATGATATATTAGATATGAAAAACAGACAGCTTTCAACAGCTCAAAGAAGTTATCAATTGCCAAAAAGAAATCACATGACCGAGTATGTTGTTCTGGTTACAACAAATGATACAAACGTAGAAAACATTAACCTTGGTGAAACAGATAGATTGTTATATCTTAAGGGCTCAGATTCAGATTCAGATTCAAGTTCAGATTCAGATTCAGATTCAAGTTCAGATTCAGATTCAGATTTAGATTCAGATTCAGATACATTTAATAAACTAGTGTCACAGGGTGAGAAAAATGTGCAACTTGACCGGGACTCAATCCCGGGACCCTCGAAATACTGTTCCGCGGTTTTACCGACTGAGCCATCCTCCGACAGCTTCGAAGACTAGACACTAAACAGTTCTGAACTGTAGCATACTCCCGCTATATTGAATCCGTTCTCGAATCTTCTTAAGATTACAGAGCAATGGTTATTAAATTAGACACTGTTTCCCTCTGGACACCAAATGTCACAGGATGAACAAAATGCGGAGGTTGACCAGGTTGACCCGTACCTTTGACCCTCGGAATACCGTTCCGCGAGTCAAACGACTTAGAAGTTGTTTTTGAAAATAAGGCTTTATGCTTTAAGAGCATAGATATTACTTGAGAAAACTGATCTTTAATTTGCTTTTAGTGGCTTTTGCCAATGAAAGACACCGCACCCTTCAAAAAATATTTCTGGTAAAGGTAACTCTGAACATTGTAACGCTATTATTTTAGATAAATTTGACAATTTACATGTCTATTATGAATTTATCAACATTTTGAATTTTTTCAATGTCCCTTGTATTTGAAAAATCATATGTTATGATGGCAATATCCTTCGTGCTATTGAATTTATTATATACAAGTATGCCCTATTCCATATCGTTTTCATAGTTAAATCCTCTTCAAAAGTTATATAAATTGCCCTGTTCTAATGTCAAAGAATCCTAACTATGTCCTGAGGTAAGATATGTTGGTCTGAGTGAATATATAGTTAAAGCTTTGTTTGAATTCTAAAAAAAATAAAAAAACGAAAATGTTGGTTTAATTGTGATAAAGAAAGATCACAAAATAATACCACATATAATAATGCATGTCTGAATTTATTATTATACATGTTCAGACTGTTCAGCTGTTAAAGTCATTATTGATATTAAGTGTCGTGTTTACACGCGGCGGTTCTTTAAGTATTGCCCAGAATACAATTAAAGATCATGCACAAAAACACATACATATATAATATTTAGAATCATGAAATATAATTTTTTGACAAACTTTGGTCTCCGATCTTAAATCATTGAAGCAAAGTACATGGTAAATCGTTTGGTAGGGTGTAATTGCACTTTTGTAAAAAAGAAGGTTTTTTATTTTAAAGTCAACAGAAAATAACGTTACTTATAATACTATGAATTTCTATAAAAAATGAATATATTTGTTTTAAGATATTATGTTAAAGACCTAAGAAGTATGTTTACATTATTTACACTTCTGTTAAGATGATATCTAACAACAGGGAAAAGCGTAATTGGTGCTCTTTCTGTTTAGAGCCTTGCACATTGATGCTCTTTCTTGCAGTGTTTACTTATTTTGTTGACAAAAAACAATCTATGTCTTGATGAAAGTGTAGGTTCCGATAAGTTATTTTTCGCATTAGTTACGCAAAGATTAAATTACAAAATCACACAGTGGCTGAACACAATACTTTATTATCGAGTTTTGTTTTAAAGGAGTATTTCCTCCTTTAGACAACTACCACTACCATATCCTGACCATTTTTGTGTTAATAAATTATTTTGTCTAGAACACGTCGTCACACATATTACTAATAGAAGCTGATAGATAGAAAATAGAAGACGCTCGATATGTAATTCAACAACAAAATTATATTTATTTTAAGAAGAATGCTCTTTGTCAACAAAATTACAAAACACAAACATCTTTATACATAAAATATAAAAGAAAAGATCATATGTATAAATACACAGAACTTGAACTTCTGAATTCGGACAATAAAGAAATACAAGAAACCTAGACACATTTGATGGAAAGACATTTATCATTTAAATACTAACATTTAAATAATTTGTAAATATCTTAACATTGATAATATTTTAATAAGTTTTGGAAGATTTTTAGTTGTTCTTTGACTTGTTTATGTCTATTAATATATTAAAATATGCAAATTTAGTATTGTATCTTTTGTGTGTTTTTTGACCTTATCTGAAATTATTTTAATTCTCTTTTAATTCAAGAAACATGATAGTTTGTATATAAAATTTCACAAAGGCATAAGAATTTCTTATGTATATGTTTGTATTGCACTTATTTTTTGTTCTATTATATATGACATTTCACTGCACTTAAGTTTAACTCCAGGTCACACAGAATATATTAATGTAAAAAGGCTCATACTTAAACCTTGGTGGTCATAGATCACATATTGATTATGAATATATTAAGTTTTTTTAAAGATTGGTTGCTGATTTAAAACATTATGTAATATTTTTTATAAGAACGGTCTTATTTATGTATAAAGTATATGTGTAAAAACTTTATTCCTGTAGACTCTATCCATTCATATATGACTAGGCCAAGTGAAAGTTGGTGTTATATTTCACCAAGAGTCAAATATTATGTTGCGAAATCGTTTGAATATAATGATCATGTCTTGTGGATCGTTGATTTGTGAGACATAATAACAGAGAACAAACTCTATATGTGCGAATGTTGAGCCAATTTTAATGTGTAGAGCAGTTTGTGACTGTATATAAAGTTGCTCTGAAACCATCATTGTTGTGATGGTGGATTAGCAGTGGCTATGCTTTCATTACTGTTCTGCTACGCGCCGTGCCGTTGTTTGACTGGCATATCGATTTGGTGGTATGTGTGTAATATATATTTTTTTTAATTTTGAACAACGATATGCTGTTTCATGCATCTATTTCAGTGCCACCAGTACTTAAAAGGTCTTCACTTAGGTTGGTTTAAAGGCGTTAAAACATAACATATGAATTTCTGACATAAATGAGCTCGGGGTCTTTAAACAGAAATAAATGCAAACTTAAGATAGTTAAGAAATATACTTTGAAATACATTAAAAATCGCATCTTTATGCTTTTTATGCCCGATTTGAGTGAAAAGTGTTTCAACCCTTTTCATTTTTGGTCATTTTTTTACAATTTGAATAATGATTCTGGGAAGACGAAGTGATCTGAAATGTTGCACAAAGATCAATGGTCTAAACCTACATCAAATGGTACATTTATCTGGAACATATTTTCAGTCCCATCATGTCAAAAAACCTCAGTGGAGTCCCCTTTTAGGATAAAAATGAAGAATACTATAATTTCATTTCTTATTTTATTGTTTTAAAAAATATCCATATTATTGCATAGTATTGAAAAATTGTACATCAATTTTAATGAGTAATATAAAAATTAAAAATATGAAAAGGTGACTGCACATGCAATTATTAATTACTTTATCATTAAATAAAATATAAAACATGTGTCAGATGCACGTTCATCAATATGGCTAAAGAAATAATTAATATTTAATATCTAATGGCAGAAGTTATTTTAGCAAGGGAAGTAAATCTTCATATCATGTCAATAGGGTTTACATAAATGTGTCGCAAAGGGAGACATTTTAAGACGTATATATAAGATAAACACATAACATGAAATAATGTCCTGTTTTTATATGTTAAAGAAGAGTCATTATGACCTTCTCCTATATTGACATGTTTGTTAAATCATTATGTTGTATATGAATTTGTGCACTGTTCTGTTTCTTGTATTTTGATGTTAACTTGTCATCATGGGCTTATAAATGTTATTTGATTGGAAAAAAATGTCTGAATGAATGATCTATACAACATATATAACTCATGTCCTTATAGTCACTGTACAACATTTATAACTAAACAATATATAAAAAAGCATTCATGAGTTCGTCATACTTTATACCTCAAACGACTGGACTGTTTTTATGTCCCCATCCCATATCGGGGGGGGGGGCTTATAGTTTTTGCAACTGCCTCCAACCTCCCGTCTGTCTTATCGTTCCGGCTTTGTGTGCAGTCCACAAACTTTTTCATTTATGGATGACTTTCAGAGTTGTGTATAAATGTGTGGCACATTAAAAGAATTTGTCTCTTGGTGTCACATTTTGACTTCAAAGGAAATTGTTCATAAAAATACACGCAGCTGTCATTCCTGGCTGGATATAAAAAAAATACAACACATGAAAGTGTTGAACAGTATCAACAGTATCAATATGTTTGCGTGCAAGAATCATGTCCCAAGCTCAAAGGTCAATGTCACATTTGTAGAACAAAATTAATGATAATACTTTTTTATAAAGGTGCACTGATTTTCTTGACAGATCAATTAGTTCTGTCTTTTGTTGATGGATTAAAGAATCATAAATGTATCAAGCATTATGACAATGTGTCTGGCGCAAGAGTCAAGTCCCTAGCTAAAAGGTCAAGTTTAGAGCTGAAGATCCAAAGTAAAACGAATTGTATATACACATGCACTGATATTCGTGTTTGGTTAATAATAGTATTTTTTTCTGGATAAAACCATGTATAAATGTGTTGGATATAATGACAATGTGTCGTATGTCAAAAGTCAAGGTCATGCCTGTCACGATATTACTTTTTCATGAAAAGGGACTGTTGTTCGCCATTACTGGATGGATTAGGAATCAGATCTGCAGCTCATATGTTAAAGTCACACTTGTATGCAAAAGTCAATGAAAAATGATTTTAAATGCATTGATGGCCGAGTCCGGTCTGTATTTCAAGCATTCCTGGGTGAATTTGTGAATAGGCTGACACATATGTGCTAGACATGATAATGACGTGCCAAGACTTTAGTTTAAATCAATGTCACATATGTACGTTAAACATGATGATTGTAAATAGCCGAAATTGCATTTCTCGAACATAATGGTAAAAGTTAGAAATCATATTTAATTATTTTTAAAACAAAACTGTCTTGAATCATGTACTGAATCATTTGGTAGTCAGCTTATATCACGCGCGTTTTTTTTGTAGAAAAATCTTCGCTTAATAAAAGCGTCAGACAAAAACATAATAGGACCCGCTCAAGCGCGGTCACTATACATTTTGTGGCACCGCTGATCTCATCATCATCCCTATGATATTTAAAATCCCGCTGACACTTACATAAATAAAGAAGAAACACATTCGTTTAAATATTTCCCAATTGGAGCGTATGTATTAATTTCACCCACCAATTAGAGAAAAATGACCGCATCCTAAGAGCGCAAATTGTTTTTAAAATCGGCGAAATGACGAAATTTTGAAGCGCGCAACTTATCGGCACCCCATTCAAGACGGATCTTCCAGCACGTAAAAATTATTATGTAAACATTAGTCTCATATGAAAGAATGAAAGTATGTGTTTTTTAATTTAAACAGGCCGCATATTCCTAGTTTAAATATAATAATCAGACTGGATATCTCTTCTATATTGAAAAACGATACACTGTAGTGTTTAAAGATTATTGATCGGTTAAATCCGATTTAGCCTAAACGTTCAATAATTTTAATAATTTCCTGTAAAAAAATCCAAAATGTTTCTCATTAAAAGCCTTGTACGGTTATTGATCCGTTATTGAACTATCTTTTGAAAATTATAAATCCTATTTCTTACAGCCGTCGTTAACGGTGCTTTTTCTCAATTTTGTGTATGTATTCGGTAATTGATAATAAAAAGTAAACAGTTCTATGTACACTTTGAGAGGACAATAATTAACTTATAACAATGCTGAATAAGAGTTGTAGAGTCTTGAATTATTACCAAAACACGTGTTAAAAGTAAATATTTCTCACAGTTCGGTACGTCTATTTTATTTCTGGTTTTAATTTACAGAAATTCATAGCCTACCTATTATGATAAGCCAACTAAAATATCGTCTTGCGTTAGATATCGAGGTTTTCGCTCCACATGTTGCCCCTTCACTCCAAAAATATGTATACAAAATAAAAGCACTGTACCTGGAGTAGTTTATTTTGTATGAAATGCAAGTGTTTGTTACGGTTAGGTCTGTTTTTAACACATTTTCGAGAAATCCGATGTGTAGACCATGTGTGTGGTTTTGAAGTGCAGTTATTAACAAATCATCGTTTACTTCATCAAGAGAAAAAGTTCTCTCTGGATTGTTTTGTTTTTTTTCGCAAAAGTTTAGGTGACATAAAGCCTGCATCTCTTCTACAAGGAACGATATTAACGATTGTTGAAAAAATACATATTCAATGAATAAGAATACAAAATCATAACCAAAACTTGCCAATAGCAGTTTGAATTGGCCTTCATTCTTTCTCTGATATGAAGCTCGCTCTTTATAATTTTGAGGAGGAAGGTAAGTTTGGCCTGCATGCTTAGAATCACAGCTGTGAAATACTTGTTGCTTAACTTCTAATCTCCTCTAAATCCATGAAATATAAAATGTAGACAGTATGTCTAAATACACTTTTACAATATGTAAAATCCAAAAAAATATAATATCAAAGATATCATCCCTCGTAACAATACTGTAACCATCGGCTTACGCCTCTGGTAACAGTTTTTCTCTCTGGATAATATTCCTATTTTTCTATGTGCTATTTATATATAATTACAACACATAACTTTCGACAGTTCCATTCGCAAGATGGCGTGCTATAAAAGCATTTAAATAGTTACTAAATTTAAA